>NW_028152142.1:260000-288159 GCF_964638095.1 Poromitra crassiceps
CCGCTCAATGCGCAAGTGTGTTTACTCACTACGTCAGCAGGGTCACATAGAGTGCACTAACTCATGCAGCCAATCAGATTGGGCTATGTTTTGATCAACTCGTTTTGTAACCCGGGGCCGCCAGCGGGCCTGGGGTGGGTGGAGTTTGCTATCAAATCATGTAAAGAGACTCGACCCCGCCCAGCCACAGCCTAGAGCCCAGAGCAGAGCACCCACGGGGAAATGAGGGGAGGGAGGAGAGAGAGAGAGAGAGAGAGAGAGAGAGAGAGAGAGAGAGAGAGAGAGAGAGAGAGAGAGAGAGAGAGAGAGAGAGAGAGAGATGCCTGTGACAGTCACTGAAGTTTCGCCAAATGAGGGTGGGGCTGGGGGGGGCTGGCGGGGGCTGCGTCAGGAAGGTGCAGGGGCTGAGGCCGCCACCATGGGGGGCTGCAGCCCCGGCAGCTCCCCACTTCCAGCGCGGTTGTTGCTCGCTCTTCTCTGTTTACTTGCTATAGCCCCGGTTCACCACTAGATGGCTCCACTGAACTATTCATGACCCGGACCTCTTGCTGAGTTTCTGTCTCTGCACTTGAGGTGAGATCTTTATATAAACCCGTAGTGGGTTTCTATCTCACCTGCACATGTTTTTTTCTCCAATGTTGTAAACATTTTTTATTTTGTTTCTGTTTTCCTTTAATGTGCAAATAAACATAAACATAAACATAAACACTTCAGTCCACTCATTGCTGTGCTGCTGGTTTCTGCTGCGTTTGTGCATTAAGGTCATATTTAGAAGGAGGAGAAGCAGC
Source organism: Poromitra crassiceps (assembly GCF_964638095.1). Lineage (NCBI taxonomy): Eukaryota > Metazoa > Chordata > Actinopteri > Beryciformes > Melamphaidae > Poromitra > Poromitra crassiceps. The sequence goes on from NW_028152142.1 coordinate 260,789, forward strand.
TTTCACTGCTTTGTTTTGTTATTCTTATTCAAAGATCATATAAGGCTACAGAGCAAAAACAAAACAAAGAGAGACTGAAAAACAATTTAACTCCCGCTTGTTTGTTTCATTTATTTTTACCTCCACTAAGGAAATTGGACGGGGTTTTGTTTTCACCCTGTTCTGTTCTGTCTGTTTGTCTGTTAGCAGGATAACTCCAAAAGGTATTCATGCATTTGCATGAAACTTTATGGAAAGATTGGTTATGGGATGAGGAAGTAATTTAGTTAACTTTTCACACTGATTGGTGAGGTGTTAAAAAGGCAGACACGTCTGAACAGAGTCAAGTAACACCATCAAACTTCATGGCCAATCAGCAGACAGAAGAAGAGACAAACCCTCCACTATTTCTGTTTTGTAACCTTTATTTATACAGGGGGAGGAGTCTCAATGCTCTCTTTTTCAGGAGCGCCCTGTTCACATTGACGCACGCGCGCGCACGCACACACACACACACACACACACACACACACACACACACACACACACACACACACACACACACACACACACACACACACACACACACACACACACACACACCTGGAAGCTGACCAGTAGCCTACAACCTCCAAATTAACTTTTGATAAAAATCTCACATCTGGATCTGCTGACAGCTGCAGAGAGTTGGTGGAATTCTGAGCTCTACTGAGGAACATCTAGTGTTTTTACTTTGATTCTAGCAATAAAGACGTGTTTTAAATACAAGTTGAGTGATATATTTAAACTTATATTCAGGATAAACATTAAGCCTTTAAAACGTTATTATGATCATATGAAAAGTGTATAACATTTTCAGCAACATCACCCAGCAATAATCATTTATTGATTGTTTATTCGATGTTGTGAGCTTTTGCACAGGTTTTGTGAAAGAGAGATCCCAACTCTCAATGAAAACTCACTAGAGTGGAATCCGCTTATAGTGATCACGGTTATAGTGATCACATGATTATATTGATCATAAAGCTTGCTCCTGAATCATTCCTATACACATGCTGTTTAAATAGTTTACTTATAGTGATCAATACTCTGCTTACAGTGATTATTTTGGGCCTTGTCACAACCAAGAACAATGGAAAAAATAAATAAAACAGTAATTTCTTTTTTTTTTATTACAAACTGCCAAAAATAGCAGCAATACTTGGTGCATGTCTGTATATGGAGAGATTGTGGTGTGTGTGTGTGTGTGTGTCTGTCTGTCTGTCTGTCTGTCTGTCTGTCTGTCTGTCTGTCTGTCTGTCTGTCTCTCTGTCTGTATATGGAGAGATTGTGGTGTGTGTCTGTCTGTCTGTCTGTCTGTCTGCCTGTGTGTCTGTCTGTCTGTCTGTCTGTCTGTCTGTCTGTCTGTCTGTCTATGTGAGACCGCTTGAAACAGCTGGAGGCCTAACTTACTGTATGGATTTTTAAAGTCAATAACATTCACTCAGGTATTTTCACTGACATTAATGTGCATGTAGGCTAATGCAGAATTGAATGTGTCTGTTGAATAGTTATCCTGACCTGAGAGTTTCCAGTCTGCAGTGTGGACTCTTTAGTCCAGCAGAAAGAAGCTTCACGCCTGGATCATGAAAGTCGTTGTTACTCAGGTCCAGCTCTTTCAGACTAGAGGACTGGGAGCTGAGAACTGAGGCCAGAGCTTCACAGCTTCTCTCTGACAGCTGACAGCCACTCAGCCTGAAGAGGAATTAATGATGAAGACAAACAAGAACATTAAAATATTTATTTTTCTATCCTGTTTTTCAAATAGTTGTGACACACACACACACACGCACGCGCACGCGCACGCGCACGCGCACGCACACACACACACACACACACACACCTGGAAGCTGACCAGTAGCCTACAACCTCCAAATTAACTTTTGATAAAAATCTCACATCTGGAAATGCTGACAGCTGCAGAGAGTTGGTGGAATTTGTTTTTACTTTGATTCTAGCAATAAAGACGTGTTTTAAATACAAGTTGAGTGATATATTTAAACTTATATTCAGGATAAACATTAAGCCTTTAAAACGTTATTATGATCATATGAAAAGTGTATAACATTTTCAGCAACATCACCCAGCAATAATCATTTATTGATTGTTTATTCGATGTTGTGAGCTTTTGCACAGGTTTTGTGAAAGAGAGATCCCAACTCTCAATGAAAACTCACTACAGTGGAATCCGCTTATAATGATCACGGTTATAGTGATCACATGCTTATATTGGTCATAAAGCTTGGTCCTGAATCATTCCTATACACATGCTGTTTAAATAGTTTGCTTATAGTGATCAATACTCTGCTTACAGTGATCATTTTGGGCCTTGTCACAACCAAGAACAATGGAAAAAAAAATTAAAACAGTAATTTTATTTTTTTATTACAAACTGCCAAAAATAGGAGCAATACTTGGTGCATGTCTGTATATGGAGAGATTGTGGTGTCTGTCTGTCAGTCTGTCTGTCTATGTGAAACCGCTTGTAACAGCTCAAGGCCTAACTTACTGTATCTACATAATAAAGTGATCATTTTGGGCCTTGTCACACCTGAGAACAATGGAAAAAAAGTTTAAAACTAAGATATTTTTATTTTTATTTTTTTGCTTACAAACTGCCAAACATGAGCCAACAAGATACAGCAGTGATACCTGGTGCATATCTGTCTGTATATGGAGAGATTGCAGTGTCTGTCTGTCTGTCTGTCTGCCTGCCTGCCTGCCTGCCTGTCTGTCTGTCGGTCTGTCTGTCTGTCTGTCTGTCTGTCTGTCTGCCTGCCTGCCTGCCTGTCTGTCTGTCTGTCTGGCTGGCTGTCTGTCTGTCTGTCTGTCTATGCGAGACCACTTGAAACAGCTGGAGGCCTAACTTACTGTATGGATTTTTAAAGTCAATAACATTCACTCAGGTATTTTCACTGACATTAATGTGCATATAGGCTAATGCAGAATTTAATGTGTCTGTTGAACAGTTATCCTGACCTGAGAGTTTCCAGTCTGCAGTGTGGACTCTCCAGTCCAGCAGAGAGAACCTTCACGCCTGGATCATGAAAGTCGTTGTTACTCAGGTCCAGCTCTTTCAGACTAGAGGACTTGGAGCTGAGAACTGAGGCCAGAGCTTCACAGCTTCTCTCTGACAGCTGACAGCCACTCAGCCTGAAGAATTAGTGATGAAGACAAACAAGAACATTAAAATATATCACAGATTAATGTATTATCACATCATATATTAATCTATCAGTTTGCTGCACTTACACAGATTTATTGGAGGCCTTGACCACTGGCAGCAGCCTCAGAAGAGCCTCCTCTGAAGCAGAGTATTTCTTCAGGTTAAACACCTCCAGGTCTTTTTCTGATGACAGTAAGATGAAGACCAGAGCCGACCACTGAGCAGGGGAAAGTTTCTTTCTGGAGAGACTTCCTGATCTCAGGTGCTGTTGGATCTCCTCCACTAGAGAATGGTCTTTCAGCTCATTCAGACAGTGGAACAGATTGATGCTTCTCTCTGCAGAAGGAATGTCCCTGATCTTCTCTTTGATGTACTGGACTGTTTCCTGATTGGTCTGTGAGCTACTTGCTGTCTGTGTCAGCAGGCCTTGCAGGAGTCTCTGATTCGTCTGCAGTGAAAGACCCAGGAGGAAGCGGAGGAACAAGTCCAGCTGTCCATTTGGGCTCTGTAAGGCCATGTCCACAGCACTCTGGCAGAGGTGAATTACCTGAGATTTGTCTCTGGAGGTTGATTGTGGTTCTGACAGCAGATTGACACCGGAGTCGATAAATGAGGCGATGACATAAACAGCAGCCAGAAACTCCTGAATGCTCAGATGTACAAAGCAGAAGACCTGGTCCTGGTACAGCCCACACTCCTCTTTAAAGATCTGTGTGAACACTCCTGAGTAGACTGAGGCTGCTGTGATATCAATGCCACACTCTGTCAGGTCTGCTTCATAGAAGATCAGGTTGCCTTTCTCCAGCTGCTCAAAAGCCAGTTTTCCCAGAGAGAGAATCATCTCCCTGCTCTCTGTCGTCCAATGTGGAGCTGCCTCAGTTCCCCCATGATACTTGATGTTCTGTAGTTTGGACTGAACAACCAGGAAGTGGATGTACATCTCAGTCAGCGTCTTGGGCAGGTCTTCTCTCTTACTGGTTTCCAACAAAGACTCCATAACATTAGCAGTGATCCAGCAGAAGACTGGGATATGACACATGATGTGGAGGCTTCGTGAAGTCTTGATGTGGGAGATGATTCTGCTGGCTTGCTTCTCATCTCTGAATCTTTTCTTGAAGTACTCTTCCTTCTGTGGGTCAGTGAACCCTCTCACATCTGTCACCATGTCAACGCACTCAGCAGGGATTTGATTGGCTGCTGCAGGTCGTGTGGTCATCCATATGCGAGCTTTGGGGAGCAGTTTCCCCCTGATGAGGTTTGTCAGCAGCACGTCCACTGAGGTCGACTCTGTAACATCAGTCAGGATCTCGTTGTTCTGGAAGTCTAGAGGAAGTCGACACTCATCCAGACCGTCAAAGATGAACAAAACCTGGTACTTGTCAAACCTGCAAATTCTTGCTTTTTTGGTCTCAGGGAAGAAGCGATGAAGAAGTTCGACCAAGCTGAACTTTTTCGCTTTCAGCAGATTCAGCTCTCGGAAAGTGAATGGAAATGTGAACTGTATATCCTGGTTGGCTTTGTCTTCAGCCCAGTCCAGAGTGAACTTTTGTGTTAAGACTGTTTTCCCAATGCCAGCCACTCCCATTGTCATCAATGTTCTGGTTGCTTTATCTCTTCCAGGTAACGGTTTAAAGATGTCTTCACATTTGATTGGTGTTTCTGGTCTGGCTGGTTTCCTGGATGCTGCTTCAATCTGTCTGACCTCATGTTCATCATTGACCTCTCCACTCCCTCCCTCTGTGAGGTAATGCTCTGTGTACATCTGATTCAGAGGAGTTGGGTTTCCTGCTTTAGCAATCCCTTCAAACACACGCTGAAACCTCTCCTTCAGATTACATTTGAGTTCACGTTGGCAGATAGGAGAAAGAGTTTCTGAAAGAACAAACGACAAATAACATCAAAGAGTGAACATTTCCTGGTAAATGTATATCTTGCGTCTATGGCAGAGAATTAGTTAATCTTGAACTCATTTGGTCTCGTTTTACAAATATTTATATTTATATATTTAAATCAACCCTCACTCCCAAAAATGTGCTGATTTGTCACGGCACCTTGACGTCGTTATTGCGAACGAGAAAGAGTACACTACCTTCACATCATAATATGCAGAAGAAGAACCACCGGACCGTCTGGAGCTCACCTCGTGGCCACCCCCAGTGGTCTTGATTGTAATAACAGTCTGAGGCTTAAGTAGGTCAAAGTCACACTATAGGGAGAAGTGCTTGGAGAGGCGGACCTGTAGTGTTCCCGGCTTGTAACTTTCTCATCATGAGAGACCTGTTTCAAATCCTGACCTGAACTATAACTCCAACCAAGTTGCTTTTGTTGCCTAAACTTAAGGTTGTTTTACTTGCCTAAACCCAACCAAGTTGTTGTGCTTGCCTAAATTTACCCTGGATTCGAGCCGTGGCTCCCGTGAAATGTTGCCGGGCCACCGGTAGCCACAGTAGCCAGTAGCTACAGTAGCCGGTAGCCACAGTAGCCGGTAGACACAGTAGCCAGTAGCCACAGTAGCCGGTAGCTGTGTCCAGTGGCAGCCGGTCACGGCCAACCTGCTCGACCAAATAAGCAGGAAGAGAGTCAGGGCTCGGCTCTCTTCCTGGTTATTTTGCTGAGCAGGGCGATAAAGAAACAAGGAGAGCCGGTGTCTGTGCTGGAGGAACGTACGCACCCAAATATGACGTAAAAGGTAGCCATTCACCTCCGCAATAATGACATTGAGGTGGCGTGACAAATCGACGTATTTTGACGCACTGGTAATGAGAACCTGTTGATTTAAATCATCTCTCATTTTCCACCATGTCCCATCTCCATCATGTTAAAGCTGTTGAAAGCCTCTTACTGCGCTGCAGAGAGTCAGCCAGCTCCTCCTGCTTCATGCTCCTCAGGAAGAGCAGTGTGATGTTTAGAAAATCCTCTCTGCTGCTCCTCCTCTGCTCCTCCTCCTCACCATCCACCTCCTCCTCCTCCTCCCTCTGACTCTCTGAGCATTCTGGCTCATCTGGACTCAGAACCCTCTGGAACCTTCTCAGCTCCTTCTTGACAAAGGTGATGATGTTCTCCTCAAGCAGCTGGAACAGAATCATAATAAATGAAACGTTCTTAATAAAATCATGGAACACAACATCAGATCCATCATAGACTGAAAGACTCGTTGGTGAAGTCAAACGTGTTTTTGTTCATTTCCACACCATAAAGATGGACTCCAGGTCTGGTTGAGGCTCCTGGGCAGACTGACCACTGGGAACCTCTGACCTCTCCTGGTAAACTCTGGGGGGACAAAACATCAGATAGTAGGTTATACCATCATATCATGTCTCTCTCTAACACACACACACACACACGCACACATGCACATGCACACGCACACACACACGCACACACACACACACACACACGCACACACACACACACACACACACGGACACTTCTCATTCTTATTCTATAGGCTTCTGCAAGGCGATGCAGCAGCCGAGGGGGCCGGTACATGAGCTGCAGGGCCAGCTCGGTGAGCTGCAGGACAGGCGAGGCCGTGCAGCGGGCGAGCCTAGGAATCAAGCGTGCAAGATGCCTAGTGGGTCTAAAGGTCCAATATTGACCTCATTGTCTCATAGATTGACCAACTCATGAAGCTGTGCTCACTTTACAGAGATTCCTGCTGCCTTCAGGTGCTCCTCCCATCATTTGACAGGTAAGTACGTCATGTATTCAAATACTTTTTAGACATACTGTACATAACAAAATGACTCTGAAGAAACCATGTGGTACAAAGATACTTTGAGTCAGATGACAACAAACACATCTGTTTTCACCAGTTTTAAGTTTGTACCTTTTATCAGTAGAGTGGTGTCCATGTTTGAAGAGAAAAGGATGATCCATAGACCGGTCACTCCCCAGGGACACACAACTTTGGACAGAGGAGTCTGCTCTGTCCTGCTGGATCCTGATAGAAACACAGGATGGACAAAGCAGAGCTGATGTAGGAACAAGGTTAGACAGACAGACATGCAGGCAGACAGACAGACAGACAGGCAGGCAGGCAGACAGACAGACAGGCAGGCAGACAAGCAGGCAGGCAGACAGACAGACCGAGAGACAGACAGACATGCAGGTAGACAGACAGACAGACAGACAGTCAGACAGGCAGGCAGATAGACAGGCAGTATGTCACAGTAACAGACCAGTAAATAACCCTAACCCGCTAACAGACTGGTTATACTGGACAGCTCTCAGTGTAACACAGTAACAGACTGGTTATACTGGACAGCTCTCAGTGTGTCACAGTAACAGACTGATTATACTGGACAGCTCTCAGTGTGACATAGTAACAGACTGGTTATACTGGACAGCTCTCAGTGTGACACAGTAACAGACTGGTTATACTGGACAGCTCTCAGTGTGTCACAGTAACAGACTGGTTATACTGGACAGCTCTCAGTGTGACACAGTAACAGACTGGTTATACTGGACAGCTTTCAGTGTGACACAGTAACAGACTGGTTATACTGGACAGCTCTCAGTGTGACACAGTAACAGACGGGTTATACTGGACAGCTCTCAGTGTGTCACAGTAACAGACTGGTTATACTGGACAGCTCTCAGTGTGTCACAGTAACAGACTGGTTATACTGGACAGCTCTCAGTGTGTCACAGTAACAGACTGGTTATACTGGACAGCTCTCAGTGTGTCACAGTAACAGACTGGTTATACTGGACAGTTCTCAGTGTGTCACAGTAACAGACTGGTTATACTGGACAGCTCTCAGTGTGACACAGTAACATACTGGTTATACTGGACAGCTCTCAGTGTGTCACTTTACTTTACTTTACTTTATTTCATTTAGCAGACGCTTTTGTCCAAAGCGACTTACAGCATATTACAATATAGCATAAAAATACAGCAATAAAATGCAACAATAAACAACAATAAATAGAAACAAAAACGGGAACATAAAATACACACATCACTTTTCGGAGGGGCCCAGATGTAGTTCGAAAAAGTGTGTTTTTAGTCTCCGGCGGAAAATGGCCAACGAGTCAGCCAGCATAACAGAGGGGGGGAGCTCGTTCCACCATTGAGGAGCCAGGGAGGAAAAGAGTCGTGAGTGGGCTAAGCGGCCCCCAGGGTCACGTAGTGATGGAGGGGCAAGGCGAGCTGTGCAGGTGGAGGAGCGGAGGGGACGGTTGGTTGTTTGAAAACTGACCAAAGATTGCAGATAGGTAGGAGCTGACCGGTGAACTGCCCGGTAGGCCAGTACAAGGGTCTTGAATTTAATGCGGGCTATAATTGGGAGCCAGTGGAGGTCGCGGAGAAGGGGAGTGACGTGAGAGAATTTAGGTAGATTGAACACCAGTCGGGCAGCTGCGTTCTGGATGAGCTGGAGGGATTGGAAGGCCGAGGCAGGTAGCCCCGCCATGAGAACATTGCAGTAATCAAGGCGGGAAAGAACAAGTGCCTGTACCAGAAGTTGAGTTGCCTCCCTAGTGAGACATTTTCTGATTTTTCTGATATTGTACAGTTGGAACCTACATGAGCGGGCGGTTGCAGAGATGAAAGATGAGGTTGAAAGCTGATTATCTATAATTACACCTAGGTTTTTGACAGTTTTTGATGGCCGTACAGTGGTATTTTCTATGGTGATGGAAAGGTCTGTGAGAGGGCAGTTTTTTCCGGGGATGAAAAGAAGTTCTGTTTTGTCGAGATTGAGTTTTAGATGATGGGCGGTCATCCAGGTTAAAATGTCTTTGAGACACGCGGCTAGGCGTGCCTCAATTTGGGTATCGTTAGGGGGAAAAGAAAGAAAGAGTTGAGTGTCGTCGGCATAGCTGTGATAGGAAAACCCGTGAGAGGAGATTATGTGACCAAGGGACCTAACATACAGAAGAAATAGGAAGGGGCCGAGGACAGATCCCTGGGGGACACCCGTGTTCAGAGTGCATGATTTAGAGAGGGACCCACACCAGAGAACCTGAAGGGAGCCAGGCCCGTATCTAGCCTGCCACTCTAGGGTGGGCTGGTAGGGGGCAACTTTGGCGGTAGGTTGCCAGAGGTTGTGGGTTTGGGGATGGGGATTAAATTGCATTATATTCAGTGGCGCTGGAAGTACTTTTAGGTAGGAATGGACTCTCGGTGCTGCCTGCAAGGGCAGCGGCAAAGAAAATTTGACGTTTTTTGGACTTTCATCCAAGAATATTTAATTTTAAATTAACATTAGGATTATACTGTTGTGATGTCATTATTCAGTATCTTCTCCTTTTCTCACTCACTTTCATGTAACCACCTGCTCTCCCTTTAGTCGTTTTACACTACAACAGACAGCAACACAGGCATAAACACTGAACCAAATTGTTCCAGTAGGAGTCACCATTCTGTTTTGGGTCACCAAACTGTAAGGAACTTTCACTCAGGTGACAGGCCAGTGTTTACATTATTATTGTCAAAACTGTTAGCAAACTATGTACAAACTAACTATTTACAAAACTATTGCTATATTTCCAAGACGTTTAGTCTTATTCAAATTCAAACTGAAAAGTGACAAAGAAAACTACTTTGAAAGCAGATTGACTTACCCTAAAAATAATTAAAAATACTTCATCCAGTTTAAAATAATCAACTCCATAACATTTCTTTTCATTGGATGATCTTATTTCTCAAATCAAATTAAAGACTAGTGCAGTGAGACTTAACCATAGCTAAAAACTATTTGCCATTTAGCCTTCAAACCTATATTTACAAGATTTTTAGTCTTATTCAAACTCAAACTGAAATTAAAACTTTGAAAGCAGATTGACTTTGTTACCCTAACAAATAAATAACAATCCATAGTTTAAAATAATCAACTCCATAATATTCTTTGCATTGGATGAGCTTATTTCTCAAATCAAATTAAAGCTATAACTACTGTTAGGTGCCCTAAACTAACTAACCCAGTGGTCTCCAACCTTCGGGTCGCGACCCTAAGTGCGGTCGCCTGGAATTCAAAAAGGGAGATACAAAAAAAAAAAAAAAAAAAAAAAAAAAATTTGGGTGGGCAAGATTAATTTTTGGCCCCCCCTAGAATCGGCCCTGAAGGGAGCGGTTGGAAAGGTAAGAGGTGAACCATGAGAGTGCAGTGCCAGAAATACCAAGATCAGTGAGAGTGGAGAGGAGGATGTGATGATTCACCGTGTCAAATGCAGCTGACAGATCCAGGAGTACTAAAACAGAGGAGAGGGAGGAGGCTTTGGCTGTGTGAAGGGCATGAGTGACAGAGAGGAGAGCTGTTTCAGTGGAGTGAGCGGGTTTAAAACCAGATTGTAGGGGGTCCAGAAGGTTATTGCGAGAGAGATGGAGAGAAAGCTGTTCCGATACTGCGCGTTCAAGGGTTTTTGAGATGAATGGTAGGAGAGAAACTGGGCGGTAATTTTGTATGACAGTATGGTCCAGGGAGGGTTTTTTGAGGAGTGGCTTGATTCTAGCTGTTTTAAGGGGAGCCGGGACTATACCAGAGGACAGGGAGGAGTTGATGAGGGAAGTGAGGAAAGGAGATAGATCGGAGGATATGGTTTGGAGAAGAGGGGAGGGGATAGGATCCAGGGGGCAGGTGGTGGCAGGATGGGACAAGAGGAGTTTAAGGACGGCATCGGGAGAGAGGGGAGAAAAGGAAGACAGACTAGTGACAGGGGCCGAAGAGTCAGGTTTGATGTCAGAGCTGTTTTTAGTGGCTGGAGGGGGGAAGGAAGAGGTGATGTCATCAATTTTTTGGGAGAAGAAGGTCAAGAAGTCATCAGCAGATAGGGAAGAGGGGGGAGGAGGGGGAGGAGGGTTGAGGAGAGAGGAGAAGGTGGAGAACAATTTTCTAGGATTGGAGGCAGAGGAATGAATTTGGGAAATGAAAAAGGAGGATTTAGCAGTGGTGACGGCAGTGGTGAAGTTTGTTAAGATGAGGTGGTAAGTTGAGAGATCAGATGGGTCGTGGGATTTTTGCCATTTTCTTTCGGCTGCCCGAAGCTCCGTTCGATGAGTCCGCAGAACCTCGGACAGCCATGGTGCAGGGGGACAGGATCTAGCTGGTTTGGAGATGAGGGGACAGAGTGAGTCAAGGGCTGAGGTGAGAGAGGAAAGGAGACTAGTGGCAGCATCGTCAGTGGATAGGAGAGAGAAGTTATCGACTGGGGGGAGGAGAGAGAGGACAGCAGAGGAGAGGGCCGAGGGTGTGAGGGTTTTTATGTTGCGACGGGTGGTAGTTATATGAGTGGGGGGTGGGGAGGGTTTGGGGAGGGAGATGGGAAGGGAGAAGGTTATGAAGTGATGGTCGGAGACAGGGAGAGGAGTAACCGTGAGATTGGAGGTGGTGCAGGAGCGGGTAAACACAAGGTCGAGGAGGTTCCCGGCCTTATGTGTGGGCGGAGAAGAAGAGAGAGAGAGGTCAAAAGAAGAGAAAAAGTTGAGAAAGAGGGGAGAAAGAAGTGATGTTGCCGGGATATTGAAGTCCCCGAGGAGGACTAGAGGAGTGCCATCCTCAGGGAAGAGAGAGAGGAGAGCATCCAGCTCGTCTAGGAATGATCCAAGCGGAGTAGGTGGGCGGTAGATGACTATAATACTAAGCTTAATGGGGAGAGATACAGAGACAGCGTGAAATTCAAAGGAGGAAATAGAGAGGTGAGAAAAAGAAGAGACAGAGAATATCCATTTAGGAGAGGTTAGAAGCCCAGTGCCTCCCCCACGACCAGAGGCTCTGGGAGTGTGGGAGAAGGTGAAGGCGTCTGAGAGGGCCGCTGGAGTTGTCGTATTCTCTGGAATTATCCAGGTCTCTGTTAGGGCGAGGAACAGTAGGGATTGTGAGATGGCATGGGCTGAAATGATGTCGGTTTTCTTGACGGCAGATTGACAGTTCCAGAGTCCGGCATTGATAGTGAAGGGTGAGTTGGAAGGTTGTGGGAGTGAAAAATTGTCAGGGTTGCTACTGGTCAGGTTTATTTTTCTATTTTTAGGAATGCTTTTTGCTGAAGAGGGGTGAAGATTTCTATTGTTTATACATACAGGGATATTGGAAATGGAAGTATCTGATTTGATTAAAACTGTTTTGGTAACAACTGAGGGGGTGTGTGTTTTGACAACTGCTGGTGGTGTAAAAGGGATTTGGCCTCCCGGTCGGTAGGGGGCGCTAGCGGAGTGGGGAGATGCCACTGGAGGTGTTTCAATGGTGGAGAGGTGTTTTAACTGTATAGGGAGGAGTTGTCCTCCCGGTCGGTAGGGGGCGCTAGCGGAGTGAGGAGATGATAGAGAAGTTTCACAGGGGGAGAGCGGAGAAGAAGAACTGGGAGGTAACGAACGGACTAGTGGTCATTTTGGTAGCGACTGGACAGCGTGCTGGATATTAGCAGCTAACATGTGAGACCCTGCTATGTTTGGATGGAGCCCATCACGTGCAAACAAAGAGGAGCGGGTCCAGAACAGATCAAAGTTGTGGATGAAGTTGAGATGACGGATATTGCATTCCGACTGAAGCCAGGTGTGGAGACTGAGAATACGGGTAAACCTCATTGCTGACCGGCCCAACGTGGGGATTGGACCGGAAAGAAAGATGGACTTCCCGCTCTCGTTTAGTACGGTGAAAAGGCGGATGAAATCGGTCTGCATTTGTGTGGATTGCTGGCGGGTGGTATCGTTTGTTCCGATATGGACGATGATTTTCTGGATGGACAGCGGAAGAGAGGCCAAGAGAGCAGGGAGTTTTTCGAGGAGGAGGGGGACGGTGGCGCCGGGGAAGCAGCGGGTTATGACATTAGCAAAGCGGATTCTTTTTATGATTGAGTCGCCGACTATCAGTACAGAGGGGGGGATGAGGGGGGGCGGCCTGGCTAGCGTGGGGGGCTTTCGTGCTGGAAAAGTGTTGGAGGGGACAGTGGGCTGTTTAGAGGTGGACCGAGAGAGAGGGACGTGACTTTGGGATGTTACGTTAACTGAAAGCTGGACCGGTGGTTTATTCGGACAGGGGGTGAACTGGGGACGGCCAATGCGACGAGAAGACGCAGAAGAGACAGTGGGAGGTTTGGCCAGGATAGACCCTACACCTTCTTGCTGGTCTTGATTTACTGCTGGTGGGCATCAGATATTCTAGCTTGTTTGCCTGTCTCTGTCCATCGAGCCTGCTGTCTGGGTCTGTGTTTACTGTCAATGGTTGTATGCTGCCCTGCGTGCCCCACCCCCCTCCTCCTCCTCCGTGGGAGTGTCTCTGGTGGCTCTGCTGCGTTTGCTCTGCGTTTGCTCTGCACTGAAAAGTGCGCTGCACCCCGCTTTTTCACAGAGTGTCGCCGGCTCCCAGCTGAGAATAATGTAACTTTTCAGAAAGACGCTGGTGTCGGCAACTAAATCATATGGAGGGGATATCGCAGCGGAGACGGAGGGGCTCAATTGTGGCAGCAGATTGACTGCTGTTCACAGGCACAGCTAACGTTATGCTTCATGCATATCGATGCATAGCGATGCCGTTTCCGTTTCCATAACGACTTCTTCTCTGTTTTTTACTCAACTTTCTCTAATCTGGAGAGCACTGTCGCCACCTAATGGGTCGGTAAAATAGGTTATAGACTCACACCCCAAAGCCTACGCACGAGTTCTGTTCGCAGACTTTAGTTCTGCATTCGACACACTCCGTCCCCTGCTGCTAGTTCAGAAGTTAGTCAAGATGAACATAAACCCGTTCATCATCAAATGGTTTTATTCTCTTTTAACAGATAGGACTCAACAGGTGAAGGTTAATTCCTCCATCTCCACTGTTAAACATTGCAGCACTGGCGCCCCCCAGTGGGGAGTAAGCTCACCTTTTCTTTTTACTGCCTATACTAATGACTGCAGGAACAGTGAGCCATGCAACTTTGTCATCAAGTTCCCGGATGACACCATTATTTTAAGTTTACTGAAAGGAGACGACTGTCCTTCTGTCTACTACAGGGAAATCGTCAGTTTTAATGACTGGTGTGTCAGGAATCACCTCACTTTAAATACTAGTAAAACCAAAGAAATGATCTTTGACCCAAGAACAGTCAGGGTCCATGACCCCGCCCATACGGAAGAGGCATATATACACATATATGTAGTAAACATACATGTAGTATATGTTCATATAAGTATTCGACATATATCCACATATATATCCAGGATATATGTGCATATATGTACATATGTATCACAATATATGAACATGTATGGAATTGGAACGTTTCATATATGGTCCATATATGTTAGTCCTATATAATTATATATGTGCATACATGTATAGATTGTATATGGGCACATATGGTAATTAATTATATGTACATTTGTATGCATTGACACTATACGGACATATATGCTTAATACATATAAAACTATATATGAATAATAACTATACATACATATATGTTTTATTTTATATGAACATATATGACTATTACCTGTGTATAACTGTATGTATTTACCTGTATTCGACATATATCCACCTATATATCCAGGATATGCGTGCATATATGTGCATATATATCACAATATATGAACATGTATGGAATTGGAACGTTTCATATATGGTCCATATATGTTTGTCCTTTATAATTATATATGTGCATACATGTATAGATTGTATATGGACACATATGGCAATTCATTATATGTACATTTGTATGCATTGACAGTATACGGGCATATATGGTTAATACATATATAACTATATATGAATAATAACTATACATGCATATGTTTTATTTTATATGAACATATAATACTATTACCTGTGTATAACTGTATGTATTTATCTGTATTCGACATATATCCACCTATATATCCAGGATAGATGTGCATATATGTGCATATATATCACAATATATGAACATGTATGGAATTGGAACGTTTCATATATGGTCCATATATGTTTGTCCTATATAATTATATATGTGCATACATGTATAGATTGTATATGGACACATATGGCAATTAATTATATGTACATTTCTATGCATTGACACTATACGGGCATATATGGTTAATACATATAAAACTATATATGAATAATAACTATACATACATATATGTTTTATTTTATATGAACATATATGACTATTACCTGTGTATAACTGTATGTATTTATCTCTATTCGACATATATCCACCTATATATCCAGGATATATGTGCATATATATCACAATATATGAACATGTATGGAATCAAAACACATATCTCTTCATTAAAAGAGATGTAATTTTCCAAATTATTTTTGATTGAACAACATCTCAGAAGTGAAACCCACCATGAAAATGGTTAGTTTTGTGCAAGACTTCCAGCACTACTGGATATTTTCAAGGTTTGTCCAGTGTGCATGAGATTGAAAAATAAGGGTTTTTTGACAGTGGAGTCATTAAAATGCCCCACAGTCTATATTATGGTTTTAGTGTAAACATTATATATATGATTTAGAAGCTCATCGTAAAGCTGATTCCAAATATATAATTTAAAAGCTTCATAAATTAAATCCTGTGGAGTTATTAACCATATTAGATCCCTAATCTCTGCCCCAAATGCATCATGGGACTTCCATGCAAATTCTGGAGAAATGTTCACGCCCCCTCCAACCAGTCTCTCTGCTGCACCCTGGATTACTTACATGAACATAGATGATCACATGTATGAGAATACTCATATATGTTAATTGCTTATATGAGCATACCTGCTGACATATGTCAGTAAAGTCATGTTAATTGCTGATATACACATATATGTAGACATATGTAAGTAAAGTCTTCTATGTTAATTGCTGATATACACATATATGTAGACATATGTAAGTTTAACCCTATATGTTCAATGCGTACACAAACATATATGATTACATGTATGAGAATATCCGCATATGTTAACTGATTATATGAGCATATATGTTGACATACATAATAGTAATCATATATGTTTAATGCTTATACGAACACATATTTTGATATGGAAGAGAATAACATATATGTGTGTTGCTTGTATTTGCATATATGCGGAAATATGTAGAAATATTCTTATATGTTAATTGCTTATATGTACATATATCTAAACATATGCGAGAATAACCCTGTATGTCCATTACTTGTATGAACATATATGATCACATGTATGAGAATACTCATATGTTAATTGCTTATATGAGCAAACATGCTTGCATATGTAAGTAAATTCTTATATGTTAATTGCTGATATGCACATATATGTAGACATATGTAAGTTTAACCCTATATGTTCAATGCTTACACAAACATATATGATTACATGTATGCGAACATCCGCATATGTTAATTGATTATATGAGCATATATGTTGACATACGTAATAATAATCATATATGTTTAATGCTTAAATGCACACATATTTTGATATGCAAGAGAATAACATATATGTGTGTTGCTTGTATTTGCATATACGCAGAAATATCTAGAAACATTCTTATATGTTAATTGCTTATATGTACATATATCTAAACATAATAGAATAACCTTGTATCTCCATTACTTGCATGAACATATATGATCACAAGTATGACAATACTCATATATGTTAATTGCTTATATGAGCATACATGCTTACATATGTAAGTAAATTCTTATATGGTAATTGCTGATATGCACATATATGTAGGCATATGTAAGTTTAACCCTATATGTTCAATGCTTACACAAACATATATGATTACATGTATGCGAACACCCGCATATGTTAATTGATTATATGAGCATATATGTTGACATACGTAATAATAATCATATATGTTTAATGCTTATATGCACACATATTTTGATATGCAAGAGAATAACATATATGTGTGTTGCTTGCATTTGCATATATGCGGAAATATGTAGAAATATTCTTATATGTTAATTGCTTATATGTACATATATCTAAACATATGCAATAATAACCCTGTATGTCCATTACTTGCATGCACATATATGATCACATGTATGAGAATACTCATATATGTTAATTGCTTATATGAGCATACATGCTTACATATGTAAGTAAATTCTTATATGTTAATTGCTGATATGCACATATGTGTAGACATATGTAAGTTTAACCCTATATGTTCAATGCTTACACAAACATATATGATTACATGTATGCGAACATCAGCATATGTTAATTGATTATATGAGCATATATGTTGACATACGTAATAATAATCATATATGTTTAATGCTTAAATGCACACATATTTTGATATGCAAGAGAATAACATATATGTGTGTTGCTTGTATTTGCATATACGCAGAAATATGTAGAAACATTCTTAATATGTTAATTGCTTATATGTACATATATCTAAACATAATAGAATAACCCTGTATGTCCATTACTTGCATGAACATATATGATCACATGTATGACAATACTCATATATGTTAATTGCTTATATGAGCATACATGCTTACATATGTAAGTAAATTCTTATATGTTAATTGCTGATATGCACATATGTGTAGACATATGTAAGTTTAACCCTATATGTTCAATGCTTACACAAACATATATGATTACATGTATGCGAACATCCGCATATGTTAATTGATTATATGAGCATATATGTTGACATACGTAATAATAATCATATATCTTTAATGCTTATATGCACACATATGTTGATATGCAAGAGAATAACATATATGTGTGTTGCTTGTATTTGCATATATGCGGAAATATGTAGAAATATTCGTATATGTTAATTGCTTATATGTACATATATCTAAACATATGCAAGAATAACCCTGTATGCCCATTACTTGCATGCACATATATGATCACATGTATGAGAATACTCATATATGTTAATTGCTTATATGAGCATACATGCTTACATATGTAAGTACATTCTTATATGTTAATTGCTGATATGCACATATGTGTAGACATATGTAAGTTTAACCCTATATGTTCAATGCTTACACAAACATATATGATTACATGTATGCGAACATCCGCATATGTTAATTGATTATATGAGCATATATGTTGACATACGTAATAATAATCATATATGTGTAATGCTTATATGCACACATATTTTGATATGCAAGAGAATAACAGATATGTGTGTTGCTTGTATTTGCATATATGCGGAAATATGTAGAAATATTATTATATGTTAATTGCTTATATGTACATATATCTAAACATATGCAAGAATAACCCTATATGTCCATTACTTACATGAGCATATATGATCACATGTATGGGAGTACTCATATATGTTAATTGCTTATATGAGCATACATGCTTACATATGTAAGTAAATTCTTATATGGTAATTGCTGATATGCACATATATGTAGGCATATGTAAGTTTAACCCTATATGTTCAATGCTTACACAAACATATGATTACATGTATGCGAACATCCGCATATGTGAATTGATTATATGAGCATATATGTTGACATACGTAATAATAATCATATATGTTTAATGCTCATATGCACACATATTTTGATATGCAAGAGAATAACATATATGTGTGTTGCTTGCATTTGCATA
Organism: Poromitra crassiceps; assembly: GCF_964638095.1. Lineage (NCBI taxonomy): Eukaryota > Metazoa > Chordata > Actinopteri > Beryciformes > Melamphaidae > Poromitra > Poromitra crassiceps. Next base: position 279,496 of record NW_028152142.1, read on the forward strand.
TATGCGGAAATATGTAGAAATATTCTTATATGTTAATTGCTTATATGTACATATATCTAAACATATGCAAGAATAACCCTGTATGTCCATTACTTGCATTAACATATATGATCACATGTATGAGAATACTCATATATGTTAATTGCTTATATGAGCATACATGCTTACATATGTAAGTAAATTCTTATATGTTAATTGCTGATATGCACATATGTGTAGACATATGTAAGTTTAACCCTATATGTTCAATGCTTACACAAACATATATGATTACATGTATGCGAACATCCGCATATGTTAATTGATTATATGAGCATATATGTTGACATACGTAATAATAATCATATATGTTTAATGCTCATATGCACACATATATTGATATGCAAGAGAATAACATATATGTGTGTTGCTTGTATTTGCATATATGCGGAAATATGTAGAAATATTCTTATATGTTAATTGCTTATATGTACATATATCTAAACATATGCTAGAATAATCCTATATGTCCATTACTTACATGAGCATATATGATCACATGTATGGGAGTACTCATATATGTTAATTGCCTATATGATCATATATGTCAATTTATATTTGGATCACATATATGATCCTCACATATATATACATATATCTCAGGTGGGTTTGTATGCAAAGTGCATACATGTACATGTATGTGACATATATGTGGACCTTGTGTCGGATGTATGTCCATATATGTGTATATATGCCTCTTCCGTATGGGCGTGGTCATTGAGGGCAGCACGATCGAGCAGGTCTGCTCGTACAAATATCTGGGGATCCAGATGGACCACCTGCTCAAATGGAATGTCCACGTGGACTATCTTTGCTCCAAATTAGCGCAACGCCTGCACTTTCTACGACGTAGACTCAGACTGTATGGCGTGAGCAAGAACATTATGTCCACATTCTACAAAGCCGTGTTGGAAAGCCTGATTAGATATGGCATGGCGGCTTGGTTTGGGTCTCTGAACGTTCAGCTCAAAACTAGAATCCTGAAAATGGTCCACACAGCTCAGAAAGTGATTGGAACCAATGATTCGGTGTCACTCCAGTCCATCTTCGAGAAAAAGGTTATCAGCCTGGCTCACAAAGTCTTGACTGATCCCTCTCACATTTTATATTCTGAGTATGAGCTGCTTCCATCTGGGAGGAGATTCGGAGCCAGTAGACACAAAAGCAACCGCTACAAGCTATCATTTCTTCCCACCTCAATTGTTCTGTTGAACAAACAGCCCTCTCTTCCCCCATGTGTAGCACTCCAGTGAGGTGAGGGAGGTACCCCAAGTAGGTACGCTGCGTCTCCTTTACTGCTTTTACTTTGGTTTTATTTCTCTTACTTCGTACTTTGGTTTTATTTCTCTTATTTCATAATCCTATTTTAATGTTTTATCCTTTTATTCTTTTATTTTATTTTTTATTCTATGTTTCTATGGGTTTATGGTTTTATTGCTTATTTTACTTCCCTTACTAAGGGATTGATGAATATATTTACTGTGCAATAGGGTTGTGCAATCAGTACCTTAGCTGGTACACTTCCTGTGCTCTCAGTGCAATGCTGTGAATGTGACTGTGACCGTTCTGTTTTGTATTACTTGTCTGTTACACCTGTTGTTGTATAAGCACTTTTGCCCAAGACAAATTTCCCTCCCGGGACAATAAAGTATATCTCTCTCTCTCTCTCTTATACACATTCAACATGCCCCAAAATTTTACAGGAGATGTTATAGGCTTTGATCCACGTCCCACCGTCAAAAAACGCAATTGACGACAATCGTCGTCATTGGCACTCTACGTTAGTATTCGAATTGACGACGATTGTCATCATTGGTGTGATGGAAAAATTGTTAAGTAATTATGTGTGTCCCTATGAGATGTTTGCCACTATAGTAACGGATGTTTGGACCCAGACAGGAGTTTCAGTTCTATATGAAACTACCCGTAAACATGAGACGGTCAGAGGACCCCTGTTTGAAACAGGGATCTGCACCTGTCTGGTTTTCGGTTTCGTGTCCTAAAGAGACATCATGAAACAACTGTTTCTTGATTTCTTTACTTGTTGTTGTGCAGGGATGCACGTACACATGTTTCGCAACCGGTCTTAACACACCCCAAGGACAGTTGAACAGTTGAAGGTAAACACCCTATGACTTGGCGAAATCTGCTATCTGCGTAGCAACAGATGGGGACTTCCTTTTTTTTAAGACCCACCCTGCTTACTGTATAAAAAGTCTCACCCTGTGAGGAGGAGGCAGTTCTCTCAATGACAAACAACCTGTTTTAAGTTGTCTCAATGAGATTGCTCAAAATCTGCAGATTAAAATACTTAATTGCTTTCAAGAGTGCATCTGGAATTGTGACATTTCTTCATCTGGCTATTGCTCGTTCATTCATCGAGGTTATATTAATTTTCCATAACATTGGCACTCAATGAGTTAAGTATGTGAACATAAAGAGACGATTACTCTCGTGAGATTGCAGCAAACCTTCTCTGCATGAGTCAGTTAAAACAACTTACTTATCTTCAGAAGAATGGTGTCCATCTTTAAAAGTAATCCATCCACCCTTTGAGCGGTCACTCTTCAGAGACACACAGCTGGGTTGAGGAGAGTCTGGTCTCTCCTGCTGGATCCTGAACACAACAAACCCCCATAGGGCACAGCAGACATATATCATTTAATAACATGGAAGCATCCTAAAACAGAGAGAATTCAGAGATATCTGCAGAAGCATCCTGTGAGCACATGAGAGCTGAGAGGTTTGGATGGACTTGGGTCAACAGCAGCAGTGCAGAATGATCAGCAGATAGCTGGCACATTACAAACACAAGTAGGCCTACAAGTAAAAGTACTAGTGCAGGAAATTACTCAAGTAAGAATACAAAAGTAGCCTATTTAAAAGCTCTCAAGAGGCGTTTTCTGGACCTCTCTCTCTATGCTGTGTTCTCTCTATGGCTCTGGCCACTAGACTCTGTTCATGTGGAATAGCCTCTCTCTCTCTCTCTCTCTCTCTCTCTGGCTCTGTCCACTAGACTATGTTCATGTGGAATAGCCTCTCTCTCTCTCTCTCTCTCTCTGGCTCTGTCCACTAGACTATGTTCATGTGGAATAGCCTCTCTCTCTCTCTCTCTCTCTCTCTCTGGCTCTGTCCACTAGACTATGTTCATGTGGAATAGCCTCTCTCTCTCTCTCTCTCTCTCTCTCTGGCTCTGTCCACTAGTCTATGTTCATGTGGAATAGCCTCTCTCTCTCTCTCTCTCTCTCTCTCTCTCTCTCTCTCTTTCTATGGCTCTGGCCACTAGACTATGTTCATGTGGAATAGCCTCTCTCTCTTTCTCTCTCTCTCTCTCTCTCTCTCTCTCTCTCTCTCTATGGCTCTGGCCACTAGACTCTGTTCATGTGGAATAGCCCCTCTCTCTCTCTCTCTCTCTCTCTCTCTCTCTCTCTCTACTAGACTCTGTTCATGTGGAATAGCCTCTCCCCCTCTCTCTCTCTCTCTCTCTCTCTCTCTCTCTCTCTCTCTCTCTCTCTCTCTCTCTCTCTCTCTCTCTCTCTCTCTCTCTCTCTCTCTCTCTCTCTCTCTCTCTCTCTCTCTCTCTCTCTCTCTCTCTCTGGCTCTGTCCACTAGACAAAAATTATAGTTTTTGTTTTTTGTTCATGTTTCATACAATTGGCCAAGTTAGTAGTTAGTTTATGGGATAGGAATTCTGCCAGATGACAGGCATAGGCGCCATTTTCTACTTCATTTGGAAGAGAAAATTATCCTGAAATGAAGATTTGATTGACAGCTGCATGTCTTGATATGATTGGTTGAAATGGGGTAGAAATTTGATAGTACTAGGTGACGTCAGCAAACTGTAGATTGCTGTTATCAATGAAATCTTGAAAAATGAACATTTGATGTGAAAAAGTGTGAAAAACTAAATAAATTAGATTTTTTGTATTTTTTTTTTGCATACATTATAAATAGGTGCACTGCATACCCAGTAGAGGTCTTCGGGTATGTCCGACCCCCCGAATACCCGAGGTTCCGACCCGGACCCGGCCGGGTCTGGGTCCATTCAAAAGAAGTGCCTCCGGGTCTGGGTCGGTAGTGATTGTCACGGGTCTCGGGGCTCTGACAGTGAAATGCCGGGTCCAATAAGACCCGAGTGGACCCGGCGATCAGCGCTGCCGCTGATCACGAGAGAAACGCATCAAAACAGCACACGTGAGGCTTGTTGTCACAAACTGCAAGTAAATCCATGGAGAAAATAACTAGCAAAGAGCGTTCCCATCTGCAATGAAAATTACTTCCTCGTTTACATGAGGCGCATGTGACCACATGCGTACACATGCGCACACATGCGCCTCAGGCAAACAAGGAAGTGATTTTCATTGCAGAGAGGTAACCCTCTTGCTGGCTCCTCTCGCTATGGATTTAATTGAAGATGACTGTTTCCTGTACTTTTGGATTATTATTCGATGATTGCATGGTGAGTACACAAGTCACAACATGTATGTGATTGTTTCTAGCGCTGTTGTGTGTTTTTGGGCGAAGGAACGGCGGTAGCATAGAGAGACTGCCACTGTACTATCTAACTAGCGTTAGGCAGCATCAACCAGGGGAGAATGCTATAACGTTAGTTAATAAAGATGCACAAAGTTTCATTTGATATACAACTTGTAGCAGTTAACAAGCAACTTTGACGTCGACACCACTAGTCTCCGCCTCGGTATTTCTCGGATCTGAACGGGGCCGGGTCTCAGATTTGTAATAATAGACGCAGACGGGTCCACTCCGGGTCCGGGTCCGACATTTATCGGTTCTGAACGGGGCCGGGTCTCAGATGTCTAATAATAGACGGGTCCATTACGGGTTCGGGCACAAATTCCCCGGGTCCATTCAGGGCCGCTGGAAGTCATTTTAAGCAGGGGGTGCTGGGAGGAAGGGACTCTCGGTGGGGCCCGCAAGGGCCCCGCCGAAAAAAATTTGGACGTTTTTTTTTTACATTTTTATGCCATATTTAGAGGAATATCTCATTTTAAATTAACATTAGGATACTATTGTGATGTAATTATTCAGTATTTTCTCCTTTTCTCACTCATTCAGAGCAAAGAGGGAGATATATAGCATGATGATAATGCTCTATATCTCCCTATTTGCTCTGAATACACCAGTTAACATGACACAGACTTAACATGATAGAAATATTATCAGCAAACTTAATGACTAGACTAATTATTCTGATCTGAATGGCATATATCAAGAAACATTGACTCCTCTCTTTGCTGTATAGTGGGAGGTGCATTTTTGAGTAGGCTATTAAAATAGCATGTCAAGTTCACATTTCTTTATTGCCAGATTAAACAATTCGTATTGGTTGTTGGTTGGTTCAACACAACATGTGCGTGCATGCGCGCTTCTTCTTCTCTATAGCCTACAAGCATGTAACTTCCTTGATTGTTATTGTTGATAATTCTATTTAAATAAGGCTACATTTTCATTTCCCGAAACATTCTTAAACAAGAAAGGAACATAGTGCACTGCAAAATATTTTTAATTACATTTGTAAAAAAAAAAAAAAAAATTTTTTTTTTTTTTTTTTTTTGGGGGGGGGGAAAAAATCTAGGGGGTGCTGCAGCACCTGCAGCACCCCTACTTCCCGCGGGCCTGAGTCCATTAGGGTCCGGGTCCGTGATTTTGGCCCCTTGATAATAACCAGGTATTTGAACTAAAAGAAAATAGGTCATTTTTGTGTTCAGCTCGACTTTAACATAAAGAGACCAGTGGGCAACAGAATTAGGTAATGTATGAAGCCAGTCGTGAAATTCCATTAATTCGAAAAGTCCGCAGGGGGGCGCACGTCAGGTCCGGAAGTGACGACACGTACATTGGCTCCAATGTAAAAATGAGCCGACTTCTCTCTCGTTCTGTGTCTTAAATAAACATTTTCCGAATGAGCTTATGGTCTGAATAAACAATTTCAAGTCTTTTTCATGCTCTCCTGGGCTCCGTTTTCTAAATTATGGTCCCATTTCGAGTAAAAGAGCCGATAAAAATTATAACTTTGGGGGCGGGATTTTCTTTGACACCAGCCAGCCCAACCAGTTGCCAAGGCAGGCTAGCTAGCTAGCTAGCAACGTAGCCAGAGATTAAAAGTAAAATAACAGAAACAGCGTTACCCTTATGATATTTTAATGATGTTAGTAGACACACGTAATAGTATAGATCCCCGTTATGAGGTATGTTGATCAAAAGAACACCTAAAACGCTATATCGAAATCGGGTTTTAGTGGACGGGCAGCTCTGAAGTTGGGGCTTCAGAGCTGATCTGCGGCTAGCTAGCTAGCAACGTAGCAACAGTATAGAGCCCCCGAGGTCTGTTGATCAAAAGAACACCTAACGCTATATCGTTATGTAATGTGACTTGTGACATGATCACCACATTTCAATAAATATAACGTTTTTGCACATTTGAATGCTGCTGGTCGTTTGTTTAATGCTGTATATATTGGACATTTAAAGCTGATACACAATTGTGTTGAGGTATTCCGCAAAGCTCAGTTAAAAATATAACGTGTAACACTTGAAACAATCAAATTTAACTTTTTCACAGCAATACATACAGTCCAGCCCACCATGGTATGGTTAAGGATTGGAACCATTGTTTGAATTATATCGAAATATATTTGCATGGTGTAGCATGTAATGCAGTCTGTTAAGATACTGTAAACATGCTAGATACTCTGTGACACAGAAAGGCAGACGAGCTAGCAGCAGGGATCTTGTCACCCTGATTTCAGATACACTTGTCTGTCTAGTAGCTAGACAATATTACTGTACCATAATACCACAAGCTAAAGGCAGCATACACCAATGGAAGGATGGGTAGCATTTGTCATCCAGGCTATACAGTAACGTTAGGCTATTATAAAGTTATGAAACGCTGATTCAGACGTTACAATAATATGACATAATATGAGCCAGTTAGCCTAGCTAGAGAGAGTAATTTCAGACCACCAGATATCACCATATTTAATTTCAATAAATATAAAGCATTCGTTGATTGAAGCAGACTGCTGATCGCTTGTTTCTCCGTCGTCATGTCCTCATGGTCCAATCTTCGGTTCGTAGTTCGTGTTCACTAGACATCAACAATCTTTATATCACATCTGATCATTTTATCCAACCTGCCTCTGACCAGACAACTAATGGATCGTTCTGCACGATCATATTTGCGACATTCAGATACATGATAATATACAACAAGGCTATCTTTGTTGACAATGTTTATTGACAAAAGCATTAAAACAAGCAAATATAACAATATTCTAATCCTCTGTTGTGTGTCCCATCGGTACTGGACGGCGCCTACCCCTGGAAGAAACGAATTAGACACTGTTAATCACTGTATAACGTTAATGTTTGCTTACCCAACACTACGTGCGATTGGTAAATACTGTAAATGCAGAGGTGGATAAAGTATCCAGAGGAGTTTAACCCCCTTGTTCCCCCTCATTGATTGATAGTTGATCTAACGTTAGCTAGATATATAACGCTATAGCTGGTAGATCATATGAGTATGCTTTGAGTCTGCCTCATCTCAAAGAGGTAACCTAGGTAAACAGAACTGCGTTTGTTTTCTGTCTACGTCCGAATATGTGCAGCATGCAATACTAGACACTGTTAATCACTGTATAACGTTAACGTTTGCTTACCCAACACTACATGCAATTGGTAAATACTGTAAATGCAGAGGTGGATAAACTATCCAGAGGAGTTTAACCCCCTTGTTCCCTCTCATTGATTGATAGTTGATCTAACGTTAGCTAGATATATAACGCTATAGCTGGTAGATCATGAGTATGCTTTGAGTCTGCCTCATCTCAAAGAGGTAACCTAGGTAAACAGAACTGCGTTTGTTTTCTGTCTACGTCCGAATCTGTGCAGCATGCAATACTGTTTAACGTTGTATAACGTTAACTTATGCTACTCTAGTCTAACGTAGCTAGCGTTAATGTCATGCTATGTAATTAGCGTTACGTTAGAAAATAAGATTACCTCGATTTTGTGGAAGATGCAAGCGGCAGGCTGGTGACGCCGCGCGAGGTCTGGAGGAAATAATACTCTGGTTTTTCTTCGGGCTATTGTATTCAATGTGAGAGCAATGGAGCAAGGCTAGCAATAGCAACTAACGTTAGCAACATTTGTTAGCCAAGCTAACGGCTAGCAGGGAAAATAACATGAACAAGATGGATGCTGTGGCGGAGGAAACCCTCCCCCGAGTCCCGTCCACGCTCACGCCCTTTCCTGTTTTCCCGGCTCCAGGTTTGAACAGATTTCCCACAATGCAACAGGAAAATCCATTCATCCAATCAAACGAAATCAAACAATATCGGGAAGTGAGCTTCATTTTGCCGTGTCAAAATCATATAGCTAAGGTGGTCCAGATATTATGTACAGTCTATGAAAGAGACGATTACTCTTGTGAGATTGCAGCAAACCTTCTCTGCATGAGTCAGTTAAAACAACTTACTTCTCTTCAGAAGAATGGTGTCCATCTTTAAAAGTAATCCATCCACCCTTTGAGCGGTCACTCTTCAGAGACACACAGCTGGGTTGAGGAGAGTCTGGTCTCTCCTGCTGGATCCTGAACAC